>NW_026939727.1:0-9462 GCF_032062105.1 Saccostrea cuccullata | reverse complement strand
AGTTATGTCGACATGCAACTTACTTATGTCGACATGCAACTAACTTATGTTGACATGCAACTTATTTATGTTGACATGCAACTTATTTATGTTAACAGGCAAGATGAATATGTTGACATGCAACTTATTTATGTAAACATACGACATATTTATGTCGACATGCAACTTATAAGTTGCATGTCAACATATTTATCTCGCATGTCAACATAACTAAGTTGCATGTCGACATGAATAAGTTGCATGTCAACATAAATAAGTTGCATGTCAACATAAGTTAGTTGCATGTCGACATAAGTAAGTTGCATGTCGACATAACTAAGTTGCATGTCAACATAAATAAATAAGTAGCATCTAGCATGTTTGATGTCACATGTGGGCCATATTTGAGATTTTTGAGGATTTTTTATAATTTTTATTTGATTGCAATTTTCTTGCATGTCAACATATTTATGTTGCATGTTGACATAGCTATCTTGCATGACAACATATCTATCTTGCATGTCGACATATTTGATAGAAAAATAACTTGCACACAAGGGGCAGAAATATGCCACCATACGAAGTAAACTAATGCGAATTAAAAGTTTACTTCTGCAGCCTGGCGTCAGCACGGCTATTATGACGTCATTTGCAAATCACGTCACCTTATGCTGAAGCAGATCCATTTGGCATAATGACAAAGTGTCTGTATACACATTTTAATGATTTACAAACTTTTCCTTAGTTTTTCACTCAAAAATAGCAAAAGTACCTATAGCTGACCACCGAAAAGTGGCATTTGACTAAATATTGCCATTACGAATGCGTCAGAATTTAGTTCGAATTAGCTTCGCTTAGCGTTCACACGGAGCTAATGCGAAGTAATTTAATGCGCAGTAAACTAATTCGAAGTAAACTAATTCGCATTAAATTCTCCGTGTGAACGCTAAGCGAAGCTAATTCGCAGTAAACTTACGTTTAATTCGAATTAAACTCTCCGTGTGAACAGGGCATTACTTTAATTAGGAAAAATCTTAACAGAAGTATAATAAACTGTTTTATTAAGCTCTTGGACATCTAGTCACCACCGTACATACCTCGCCGCCATATTTAAAGGGTTAGTTTCGCATTTCTGAAGGTGAAGGTTGTCTCTTCGGGAGCAGCAATTGTAGCGAATACCATGCCATCTGGCGTCATAATGCGGCATCAAATTCGTACTACTTGATTCGTCTTCGTTGAAAGTGCTTCATGGATTGCATGAAAGAATTTACGGTTTTAATTCAGATAATGATAGTAATGTGTTTAAAACTATGTATCAATGTAAAAGAAAGAAGAAGGAATTTACAAGAACAAAGCAACTTAGATATAAACATGAAATAAAGAATGAAAGAAGTTTAAAATTAAATGTAAGAAGCACGAATACGAAAGCAATGAAGTGACATATAATTGCAATAATACTAAAGAATAAGCAAGATGACAGAATTTAAGAAGAATAAAGTGACATATAATTAACACAATACCAAAGAATAAGCAAGAAGGTAGAATATGAGAACAATAAAGTAACATATAATTAATATAATAACAAAGAATCAGCAAGTAAGCATAATAAGAATAAATGCAAGACGCATAGAATTATGGCGGTAATTCCCTTCCATACTTTTGCAACCTCTTCCTCGTCACCCAATTTCCAGTTTTTTCCATGATCTCTCTCTCTCTTTCTCTCTATCACTTAATTTCCTGGTTGTTTCCATGATGTATATATTTATATATATTGTAACAAACTAAATTGAATCCCTTAAGATATCCCAATTGTGTGAGTATAAATATTAGCGATTAGCTATTTAATCTACCTGAGAGCCTGTGTTCGGGTAGTACCCGGGAAGTCACAGCCAAGATTTCACCTATTGGCTTGTTTTGAATAACCGGGGCGGGTGCTCAAAAATACATCAGGTATTTACGGGAATGAAAATGTAATTTGCAAAATATGTTTATAAAGTTTGAATCTATACATTTGATGGTTGTTATATGATTGATTTATTGTATGTTGTTTAACGTCCCTCTCGAGAATTTTTCAGTCATATGGAGACGCCACAACTTGCCGGTGGAGAGCTGGAAATTTTGTCTCAGGGCCATTGCACAGGGAGGGATCTTTTTCGTGCCAGCACCTACTGCGACACGGGACCTCGGTTTAAACGGTCTAACCGTAGGACTGGTCTCCACGTCATACAGTGGGATTGAACCCTCGATGTCCGGATCAACTCCTAACTTGTCGACTCTACAGCAGGCGCTCTAACCACTGCGCCACGCGGGCGACAATGCTTGTTATAAGTTCATAAAGGAATGAAATATCAATTGGCTGGCAAAAATCAAATCGGGTTAACGTTTTAACTAGCTCGTACTCCCTTCAAATTAAATTGCAAGTTAGATGTTGAATATCTTTCCTTGCACTAAATACGCATACACACCCTACTACACAAGCTCTAAAAGGCAGACAAACACTACACGAACCTATTTCTTCATCGCAATTCAAAACAAGGAAAAAATATTATTTTTTTTTAGAAAATGGTTTAAAAAAGAATTCTTTCAATTGAATACTAAACACTTATATATCCACACCATATCTCTTGGAGATTTGTGCATTGATAATCGTGATATATCTATCCTTCTTCATCTTTAAAGAGTACTCGATAATCTTGATGTATTTATTCTTCTTCCTCTTTAAAGAGTGCTCAGCCTTGAAAGCACTAACAGTAACTACTGCTCCATCAAGGATGGCTGGGGCAACGTACTTTAAAGTCCGCCCAGTAGAGGAGAACTTGAAGACAATGCTCCTACTTTCCCCATCCTCCAAATGTTGAGTCGAACATTCTGAAAAAAAAAAATAGATATGTTTTCAATAGATGAAAATGATTACAGACTATTAATTTAATTAAAATTAACTTATTAATATTACTACATGTACGTTACCTTAATATATTACAATTTTTTAGAGCATGGATACATAAAATGAACCTGTATAAAAATTAAATTATGCTGAGCGAAGACGCTATACAGTTTTTATCCTTCTGCAATAATTCCAAAGATAAAATTACCGGAGCCTTTTTAGTTCCATATTCAGCTCTTTATCAGCTAATTATTTAAGAATACCGGCAATTCTCAAAACATACATGTAGTATCTTTGCTTGTAGTCGTGTGAAGGTTTGGTGACGGTGTACACGATATACCGGTATTCTCTTTATCCTCTTCCTCAAATACTGCTTTGAATGAAACAAAATCATTACTTATCTATGTATTTTAAAAATAAATGAATTTAAAAAAATCGGTTGTCTTTTCAAAAATTTACATCATCATATTACGTTTTACATTCATGACAAAACGTCAGTTTAGGGTAGTCGCCCACTGATCGCAGTAGTTAGAGCGTCTGCTTTAAAGTCGCGAAGTAAGGAGTCGCGGGTTCGAATTCCACTGTTGGACGTGGAGACCAAGGTCCCGCGTGTCGCAGAAGAAGCTGGCATGAAAAATGTCCCTCACTGCTCAAGGACCCTGAGTCCTCCACCGGCAGGTGGTGGCGTCTCCGTATGAGTGATAAGTTCAATAACAAACAATCAATTAATTTAGGGTGTTGCTGGCAAGTCATTGTATTGAGTCATTGTACTCGGCACTCAGGGCAATTGAGTAATGAGATATCTTGTCACCTACTGCTTCACAGGACCTCGGTTTAGACGGTCTCATCCGATTGACCGATGTCTACGTCCCGCAGTTGATTCGAACTAAAGTAGACGATCTAAATCCTGCACCACTCAAAATCCGTCTCCTGAGTGTGTTAAATATCCTTCCCGTCTTCTAAGCATGATTAAGTTACTAACCTTCTGAGATTCTCTTTCTCCTAGGTAGCTTAAATAAGAAGTGAAAAAGGAGTCCTCCATCAATATCAGTTGGCGATATCTGAGTCTTCCATCAAGGATTGTAGGCCGAAAATGACGTTTTTCAGGCATTTTTCACGATTGGATTACTTTCGTGTCAGGTAAACGTCCGAACAGGCACCACAGCGATCACTGTAATTTCGCCTCGGCATACTCGAGGTGATTCGATAGAGGGACGTAGCAACAGCCCCCCCCCCACTTTTTTTGCCAACAATACTTTTACTATTGTTAATGTTCATTGAAGGGCTGGTTGCCCCCCCCCCCTTTATACTAAAGCAAAGTAAGATGAAGGAAATATAGTATTGTAAGCCTAAAAAATGGATATCGAAAGGAATTGGTGGTGAAAAAAGTTTGCCTCTACCCCCCCCCCCCCAACAAAATATTTTCCTTTTTTTTTTCTTTTTCTTGTCGACTTTTTCAGGTAAGTAAAAAAAAATTCTGTGGCTGCCCCCCCCCCCCCGACTTTCAAAATCGATGCTACGTGCCTGCGATAATAAAGAATCATATTTAACACTGAACTGGCAATTTATTAATAGTGTAATTCTTCTAATGGACTTTTGCTAGAAGTACTGACTTTTGCAGTTTATTGTTTACTTTGATATTTAAACCCGAATCATATACTGGGATACAGAATGGATAAAAGATAAAACATTTCTAGTAATCATAGATATGGTGTTAGGGGCACTAACATGTGAAGGCCGGGAGTCGAGGGTAAAATAGTTTACGTTTTCTTCAAGAGCAACTTACTTGTGCTTTGAAATAACCCGTTATCTTCGTTTAAACAAATATTGAGCTTAATACCGTATAACAGGTTATTTCTACTGCTGTAATTATTCACTAACTTTGGTACAAAACGTTATTTTTTTTTTCAAATTGAGCATTTTCGTAAAAATAAAAACCATCATATGTATAGGTAAAATTCCAGGTCAATGATTGTCAGCACTTAGAATGCGTTAACATACAATTAAATGCGTCTGGACAGACAACCCGATCTAAAAAAAAAAATATGGTCCCATGATATATTATTATACCTCATTATAAATATTCTAAACAACGCGTTATCTGATTGGTTCTAAGTTCTCACGTGATCGGGCCGTAAAACTTCATATTTCCCGGCCGTCGGCACGCTTTTCATCATATTCCACCTCTTCGGAACACCTAGTGTATTTTCCCGCAAAATAGTTCTCGTTCGTTGAACGAAAACTTCCGAGAGAAGTAGACGTCACAATAGCCTGGTTTACGTCACAAAACTGATGACAATGTGTTGAATGAAGGGTTTTATAGTAACTTTACGTAAAAAATGAAAGTGACTTTGAGAGCGTTGCCGAATTTGAAAGTTTATGTTTATTTCAAAGGTTTTGTTTGTTTCGGTATAAAAACAATTCATTGCATGAATGTTCGGGAAACATGAAGACTTATTCAGCCAAGAAATATATTCCCCTCGGGCGAAGCCCTCGGGGAATATGATTTTTCTTGGTTGAATAAGTCTTCATATGTCCCTCACTATCATGCAATAAATAATTCATTTATTTCAGATTACTGGTAACAAAGAGAGATAACTCGAACCATCATGATTTAATTGACAATACATATGTAAACATATAAAACAGGAGAAAGGGCAACTAGCATAAAATTTAAATCTTAAATAAAATCGAAGAATGCTTGAAGTTAAAACTGGCCTTATTTATTTGATAAATATGCTTGCAATTCACTATGAAAAAAAGCCCCATGATGTAGATTAAGCGAGTCAGTTTTAACCCGCTTCCGACTGAAGCTGCTTGTAACATTCTCTGGTCGTGCTTTAATAACGAGGACGAAGGATCCTACATTTTTTTTTAAATCCAACATTGTTGCATATCAAAAGAAAGGGTTTTTTAAAGACAAATTCAATGATGTATGTTTCTTTTGTCTTGGTTAAAAAATAAGGAAGTTATGGACATTTGAATTCATGACAAGCACGATTTTCTATCTGTCACCTGATAAAAAAGGAAGCGTCGACTGACACACATGGCCTAAAACTCAATCCCTGGACAAAAGATAGTCACAAACTTTCTCAAAATTATTTATTTCAGTACATTACAATACAGTACATTACTGGTGATTTAGAAATATTGATGTAATTTACATCAACATTTCTAAATCACCAGCACTATAATCTTCTGAAACTTTATAAGTGTAAATTGCAGGATCGTGGTCAAACTTAACGTTTGACCACTCTGGATAACCTGGAACCTGAAAAAAAACAAAAAAAGTTTTGTAATAAATCTTGATCAAATTATATATGTATTTAGTCAATCTGAATGAGAATGCAACGAGCAGTTGTATAATTTATTTCATGTAATTGTCATTTTGAAACAAAATTAATTGATAATTATCTCCCACATTTAAATTAGTACAAGTTGTTTTTATTGCATTCCAGGACTAAGGCACACACATCAAGCAAGCAAAGCATACAGATATACAGTGTATTACAAAGAGTTTTAGTGCATCTACACTAAGAATATTATTTTACAAGTTGCATGCATATATTAGAAAGTACTAAATTACACTTCTATAAATAAGAGTCAGAGAAAAAGGAAAGACTTACCTCCTCAACTTAAACTATGAATTTGAAACTGCATGTATAAACACTTGAGGCAATCAATTTGAATTTGACATTATAAACATATTTGAATTACACATTAATTTTGATTTTTTGAGTGAACTAAATACCTTTGATATAAAAAATCCATTCTCCCAGTGTTCACCTCCTTGACCCTCACTGAGAAACTTCATCCTAATTTTTCGACCAACGAAAATTGGATTATCCTCTTCTTCAGCAGAAGGTCTGGAAAAGGCATGCCTAATCAAAACTTTCAGATTCTGCACAAGTTCATCCACTGTTAATAGCACTCTCTTCCCTCCCACATTCTTTGAGAATGAGTAAATGTTCTTATATTTATCATCTTTTAACTTTTGTTGCAGGACCTCTTTTCGAAACAATAGTTAGGCCTTTAGACCATCTTGTTTTTCCCTTTTAGTTTTACAAAGAGACAGATGATACTTTACTTGTTCTTCTGACTGCCATAAACCCCACTACAACATTTTATTGGTGCAATTTTGAAGTTTTTGTACTCTATTTTGCTCAGTTATTTCAGCTGCTCTAAGCTTCTCTTCAAGCACAATCTTTCCTTTTGGCTTCAATTTCTGCCTGACTTCTTTTAAAATTTTCTCTCACAGTTTTCACATTAAGTCTTGCTGAAGCTATCAGCTTTTCCTTGTCTGTATGAGTTTCTAACCACTGTAAAGTTTTATTGTGACAGAACATAACAATGGCCTCATTGCAGCCCGGAGGACCGGGCTGCTCTATACATATAAGTTTAAGTGTTGGTGTATGGGGATTTGGGTGGGAGTACATGTAGTTATGTAGAATTAAAGGTTTTCAAACATAGAAAAGATTGTTAATCAGAATGTTCTTTCCGTTTATAAATTACGAGATACATAATATATTTACTTCCATAAAGTGAATCTGTAAAAATATATGTTTTTCATGTTTAATATATAAAATTACTTATCATTTACTATCGAAACAACGACAGGTCCCTTTTTTTAGAACATCGAATTTTACTTCTCGGATAAAAACGTACTCTGCACAGTTCGCATTTTATATTCTAAAATTGAAAATTAATTCATTTTTAAATATAAATGATGCGTGTGTCTAACTTCAATTAATATTTTATGCAGCCAAAATTTACTTGAGGAATTGATCAAGTTTAAAATGGTATCGTTTTTGATTGATTTTTATCCGAATACAAGTTTTTAAAAATGTTTGCGACTATCGTCTCCATCAAACGCATGCCTTTTTACACATATCGAAGCGGTTTGTTGATCAAGACTCTTTTTCATTGTTTACTTTATATATTTCCCGGGCGACAATTGATGGTTACATCAATGTTTTCTTGTTGGCTATTGTTGTGATGCTTGGTTTCTCTCTAAGGATTCTGTCCACATGTCCAAATATAGATTCTGAAAATTTATTGTGTTTAGGTACTGAACTTGTTCTCTCACGTGTCATATCTGATGGATTATCAAACATGCCTTCAAGGAAATCTCCAAAAAGTTTTTTCACAGTCACACTGATAGCAATCAAAATTGACTTAAGTATCAAAACAACGAAATTATCATGAACCCATGGTTTCATAAGTGCCCGGTAAACGGCATCCTCTGTAAAGTGGCTAAAGGATAAGTCCTCCATCAATGAATGTTTCTGTGTTTTCAATACAATCATCTATAAAATTCACTATTTCTCTGTGCTGAATCCATGCTATGTACATTTCTATCTTCCACAAGGCACCACAATGGAGTTGTTATGAAATAAGAGATAAGTCCAAGGGCTTTACAACCTGCTAGATACTCTGGTACTTCAATGTCAAATTTAATAGAACGTAATAGTCTATTCGAATTGTCTCCTCTCAAGTACTCCCTCACCTTCTCGTGCTTGAAAAAAACATTTGATGCTGTTGAAAACAAAATATTAAATCTGTTTCCATGAAATCTTGGAATTGGTACACTTTTCAAATTACTCTCTTTCAAAAATTCCTTCACAAATAAATTAAATTGTCCATAAGCATCTCATCCCCGCCACACGAAAATCCCTTGCTCGTTGTCCTGATCAATCGGACGGCTCCTGCCTCTTGTTTTGTTCTAAACCCTGTATCGAAAGATGGTGCTCCTGACTCGAAAAGAATGTTTTCTGTTTCTAGGAGGCACTTCGAAGCTGCCTCAGCAATATGAACAAGGGCATGTAAGCCACACAAAAAAATGGAAAGTCTACTTAGAAGATAATTGTTCATCCTGTGTCATCTGCAACCATGCATCTCCTAAATTTTCCATTAATACCATTTTTCGATACTCTTCCAGTATTCAATAGTTCTAGGAGCAAGACCAGTTCCCGGTAAAAATGTAAATATCCATGCACAACATTCTGGTACACCATGTTCAGTAACCTTTCCAATAATATCTCCTTTCGTGATTTCTGACATACTGAGTAGTTACTTAATTTCATTGCAGGATTCTGGGGAAAATGATAACAGTTTGGCTGGAAAGGTCCTTGTTTATTACATTAAAATTTGACCCTATAAAAATGTTATCAGTAGGAATGTACATTGGAATATCTTGATCGGTATTAACACCTATCTTTGGTTTAAATGAAACACTTGAATGTTTCGTGTTTGTTGATCGATCGATTTGAAACCCTTCAGACAGACTCTCATCTGCTAATGTTGCACAATAGTAAAACGATTCAATGTCACAGATGATTTCTATTTCTTTCAAATAATCACTAGAGTCATTCAGATTGAGTGTTTGGGTGCACTTATTTTTCTTCGTACATGAGCCTGATTCTGTGTCTGATTGAGATTCCTAAAAAAAATAATATTTCTTGCTCAAATGATTTTTGTGGATTAATAACCTTCCCTGTTTTAGAATTTTATTTTAGACTATCAAAAACGCTAAAGATAAATACTTTGAATAATAATTACCAGTTCAACAAATACTAAGTAAACATCTACAAAACATGCAT